>NW_007361043.1:0-938 GCF_000149035.1 Colletotrichum graminicola M1.001
TATTTAGTAATATTAGCTAATATACTTATATAGTAAGCTATATATTCAAATAAGCTATATACTTCTCTTTTTCTTTTAACCTTTTTTAGGAGTTAATTAAGCTATAGTATATAAAATTAATTAAAACTACTTATTACTATCTTCTTTATTACTATTCTAAACTACTTTATAGGTTTATATATTATATTTAGTTTTTTTATAATTACTATATTATAATATATATAGCTTACTACCCTCTATATAACCTTTTTTTTAGGATATTTCTTTACCTCTAGCTTTAATACCTTCTTTTTTTTTTATAGCGCCTTTACTTTAGCTATATTAAGTAACTTTTTAAGATATAGTTAGGTCTTTTTAGCCCTTTAGTACTTACTTAGTATATTTATTTTTATATAAAGTCTAAGGTTTTTAGCCTTAATAAAAGTAAGCCTATATACTAACTTACTAATACCTTTAGCTTAGAGGTTAATTACTTTATATATTAGTATTAGTAAGCTTTTTTAATATCTTTAGATCTTTTTTTTTAGTAAACTAGTACTTTATATACCCTTTAGTACTATAGTTAGTATCTTTAGGTCTTATAAGCTTAAGCTAGTTAGATATAAGCTAGTAAGTGTTAGTGTATTTAGCTTAAACTCTAAGTAAAAAATAACTACTTTAGGGTTAAAAAGTATAAAGCTAGCTTATTAAAAAGCTAACTTATATATATTTTTTTATTAAAGTAAAAAACGCTACTTTTAAGGTAAAATAAAAGTTATTTTTTATAATATATAAAATCTATATTTATATATTTTTTTAATTTCTTACTATATAAAGCTTTAATAAAGCAAAATAACCTTATATTTAAGAGGCTAGAGCTTATATAATAAATAAGAAAGTATTTATAAAGGTAATAGCTTCTTTATGTCTTATAAAATTTATAGATTTAGGTAAATTTA
>NW_007361043.1:1038-3356 GCF_000149035.1 Colletotrichum graminicola M1.001
TAAATTCTTAAGGAACTTTAATTAAGGATTACTTTATTTATTAGCTAAATAGCTTCTTAATATATAGTTTAATAGCTACTAAGTATATTCTTAAAGGAGCACTAAGATATATATATAAGAATACTTTATTAAGAGCTAAGGTTAAAAGCCTTTAAGAGGAGAATAACCTACTTAACTAATATAAAAGAACTAAAAAAAATTACCTTAGATAAAAAGGAAGTCTTACTATAGCTAATATATAAGATATTTAGTTATAAAGAGAGGCTATAGCCTAGGTATAAGAGGAAACGTATTAAAGTAGTAGTTACAGACTAAGGATAGAAATAGGTTAATAGCGTTATAGTATCTATAGGAACGCTAGATATAACGTATAAATATATTAGTTTAATAAAGAGATATTAGAAGTAAAGGATTCTAAGTAGTTTAAATTAATTTAACTATATTATTATTAGTTCTTTATTATCTCTATAAGATAGTTATAGCAGGCTAATTACTTTACTTATCTAATTAACTTACTTATTATATATATTAAATACTAGTTCTAAATTATATATAAAAAGAAAAACTATTATAGAATTATATAGTAAATTTACTATATAATATACCTATAGGTCTAGTAGATCTATAGGGAAATTACTATAAAATCCCCTTAGGATTTTATAGTAAACTAGCTATAGTTATTCTAGCTGTTATTAGTATTAATCTATACTACTAATATCTAGGTAATAGTTAATATTATAATAATTACCTTAAATAAAAAACATAATTAGACTTAATCCTTATAAATTACTACTATTATTTAAGGTTTTTATAATAATAAGACTAAAAAAGATATAAATAATAAGTTATAATGTAAAGTTACTTAAGTAGTTACTAGTAATTTATAAGCTATAGCTCATTTAGCTACCTTTACTATATAAATAGCCTTAATAAGTAATACTACTATATTAGTAATTTCTTTATAAAAATCTTTAGTTATTACTTACTTTCTAAACTCTTTAACCTTTTATATAGTAGTAGTAATTATCTTATTATTTTTTATAATAAATTTTTTATCTTAAATTACTTAATAGAAGAATATTATAAGATTAAAGTTTTTTACTTAGTTAATTTATACTTTATACCTTATAAGATATTTATATAACTTCTTAAGTATCTTATATAATAAATAAGTAAAATCTTTTATTTCTTACTTTTTAAAGTTACCTTATGCTTTATCTTATAAAATATAATATAGATAGTTATCTACCTTATACTTAGTAATATATATATAGTTATAGTAATAAAGCTATTTAATTACTTAGCCTTAATAACATCTTTTAGTAGATTTATAATATATAATCTCTCTCTTAAAAATTAAGAATAATATACTTCTTAAAGTTACTTATTATAAAATATAAGTTACTTATTATAGCTACTAGCCTTATAATATTATATAGTATTATATACTTATTATACACTAAAGTTTTTTTATAGTTAAATAAAGGACTTTTTATATAGTAATAAAGTTAAATTACTTATATAAATAACATAAATTTATACTACTTTTACTATATTAAGAGATTATAACTACTTAGTAATACAAATTAACTTATTATAGATATATAGTGTAATCTTATTATAAATGTACTTATAAATAGGTTTCTTAGTAACTAATTAAGGTAACTATAAATAATAAATAAAAAATTACCTCTTTTTATATTACCTTATAAATCTATAGTAGCTTATAGTAGTAGTTACTATAAAGTTAACTACTAATTAGTATTAGTTTTACTAGGTTAGTAGTATAGTTAACTATATATATTAATAGGTAGTGGTAAATAATAAGAGTAAATACTAGTTCTAAATTATATATAAACAGGGAAACTATTATAAGATTATATAGTAAATTTACTATATAATATCCCTATAGATCTAGTAGATCTATAGTAAATTAGCTATAGTTATACTAGCCATTTTAGTGTTAATCTATACTACTAATATCTAGGCAATAGTTAACATTATAACTATAAGGGGTTAGCCTAGTTGCCCTTTATAAGGCCATGTGTGGTGCATTTCAGACACTTAGTGCCTGAATGTAAAGGTATGCGGAGTCACTGGAAAACCGTGGCCCGTCGATATGGCGCGGGCCTGGCCGTGAAGCTATCCAACGACGTGAAGTGCATCTCGTTACCCGGATCAATAGGGTACAGGTACGTGCCCGGGATAAGGTCAGTCAGCGACAACTACAGGGCTCAAGACCACTCATCCTCTACTTGCGGATACGTTGATTCGATATTTCTATAGCCTAGCTAACTGTTGAGCGCAACTGCGCCGGA